>NC_142565.1:3007500-3055000 GCF_041283825.1 Pyrus communis
GTATATCCCAGCCAAAATGATCGGTTGCAGCAGCTAGAGCTCCCCTCCAAGTGCGCACTTCCTCCTGTTCCATTTCGCAGTCATATCTTTCAAAAGCTTCCCCAAAAGCTCCCCAGGCTCTACGAACATGAGACGGATCTACTCCATGGAAAACGGGCACCAACACCTGGCCAGTCATCTTCACTTGTTCCACCATTTGGACCAGTTCTCTGAGGCACCACCTGGAAGAAGCGTAGTTTTTAGAAAAAACTACAATCGAAAGCCTCGACTGTTGGACGCGTTTTCGGAGCTCCTCCGAAAGGCGGTCGACTCTGCAAATATCTTCAGCATCCACGGATGTACTGATTGATTTCTGCTTAAAAGCTCTGAGCAGATGGCTGACAAAACCCCTGCCGGTGTCTTCGCCTCTGAAACTGACGAAGACATCATATTTCCAACGAAGGTCGTCAGATACCGAAGAAAAAGAAGAAACAGCCATTGATGTAAGAACTGCAATACTCGATTGTTGGAGCCAGGAGTTCAACGATTACTGGAAAATTGTACCCGAACGGAAACAATTGTTGACCGGAAAATATGGTCCGAACGATGGGAAGATGAATGGCCTCGATCAAAAGAAGCGTTTTCTCAGGAAGGAAAAAAATGTGGCCTAAGAAAGTCAATGAGTCAGTGACGATGATAATGCGCGTTTTTCTATTAAAAATATGAACGTTGTTCGACGGTGTACCTTTTGTTGTATTTGATCGAATTTAGGTTGAAAGTACGAAGAAAGAGTGGAAAGGGATCATCTACGGATCCTTTCTCCCTAATTCATCAAATTCATAGATCCGGATCATTAAAATTTAATTCAACAATTAAAGTTATTATAATTTTTAGAGTAGACCCTTGTTTGTATCTGTTAGATCAAATATTAATAGTCCAGATCTCCGATCTTGATGAATTATGAGAAAAAGATATGAAGAGGATGCCCTTTCAAAAAGAGTAGGAGTGAAAATGACAAACCGAATTTGTTTTTTTTTTATAAAAGGACTGACCGGTGGCGAAGCCATAAAATTTATCCTTTCATTGCCCCGAAGATTAACAGAAATATTTCAAACAAAACAAATTTGTTTGGGTTGGGCATAATCGTGTCAACCCATTTAACATAGTTAATAAGGGTTTGTGTTTCCATCCAACCCACCTAATTCAAAAACGAAGCACACTTTAACATGCTTACATAATCACGTAACTCGATAACTCATGTGCGATCCATTCACATCAAACGTGAAATGATAATTTTGATCTTTTTCTTTTATGTCAATTTTGTATGCGTATTAGTAATTAATCATATCGTCCTTATGTTGTGTTCATGTCAACACGAACCTAAGACATCCAAAAGAGTAATTAAGGATACTTGATTATGTCTTGTGGCTGCAATGCCACTACAACTCTACAGAGTGCTTATGACTTTTGAAAACATCACCTGGTCAGCGATGATCGAGCAGCTAAGACTAAAAGTAATGTAACAAACAGAAATACTAACTCAATTGATCTACAAATTGGATCACTGGAAAATAGTCTAATCGATACGAAGTCAATGAGTCAATGCAAATTAGATCATTACGTAAAAAGGCAAAAGAAAATTATGCTTTTTGTGTCCACATCTTCGAGGAAATTTAAGGAAAATAATCTTCTTGCAGGCAAAATTTATATTACTGTTCATCATGCGAAAGGGCAAAAATACCCTTGGTTTCTGCTTTGGTCCCTGTGCTGTTTACCATTTTATACCGTAAAAAGTCTGTTTTGTCCTTCCCGGCCTCGCTTCTCTCATCAGCTTTGGCTTCGGTTCGTATTACCTGTTTTGTACAGTGAAAAGGATAAAGTAATGGATTTTTGGACAAAAAAATAAGATTAAAAAATGTATCACATGATTTCTGCCACCGACAAGGATAAAAAATGATAAAAATAATTGGTTAGAGAGAAAAAAAAAAGGTGAAAAGCTGGTTTGGTGTGTTTGGTTTTTGTTTTTTAATATTTTCTCTACCCCACTCCCCCATCTCCCAACACTGTCACTCTCTCTCATCCCTCACATCCTCATTTGCATTGATCGTCTAACAATGGTTGCTAAAACACCCTTTAAATGAATTACTTGTACAGGAATGCCTGTTCCGTCCTGATTTGAAGAAAATTTCTTAAGCGACTGTAACTTCATGGTAAGTTGGCTTAAAGCAGTTCCAAAATTTGGAATTGTTTGGGATATTTTTAGGTTTTTCTGATTCTTGAAAAAAAACCATGGTTAAGAGTAAATTAATTACATTTTCATTTTCATTTAATTCAAGTAACCGTCTTCAGTTTTTTGGTTTGAACGCTGGAACAAGTGATCTTTGAAAAAGGTTGGGTCTTGAATATTTTTAGTCATATCCTTTTGGTTGTTTGAATAGACTTCCTGTAATCTAAATGAAGCTAAATTGAATTTCTGTTTTTGTATGCTGTATTTGCTTTGTTCACTTAGTTCCTTTTTGTTGAAAAATGTTATTTGGTTTTGCAGATCAAAGGGGTCAAGGCGGTGGAGTGGGTTAATGGTTTTATGTTCTTGAGTATCTTATTTCATTTTAGTTTTCCTAGCCCAGTGAATTTGTGCAGATGTTTGTTGGAAGAGGAGCAGCTCGCATTAGAGACCTTTTCAATATGGCAAGGAACCATTCACCTTCAATTATATTCATTGACAAGCTTGATGCGGTTGGAACGAAGAGTGGCAGAAGTTTCAATGATGAGCGTAACCAGCATTGAATCAGGTAATATAATGTTCAATTCTGGCTTCAATCCTGCATTTCTCGCATCCATTCAAAGTTTAAGCGGTCACATTCTGAATGTCTTCTGGAATTGTTAGTATATAATTTGATCTGTGGGCCATTATTTGTATTTCCAAACTTTTTGAAAATTGTCAAATCACTATAGTTGGGAAGACTCTTTTGTCATCTCCTGTTTGATTTTGTTTGATGGGAAAATAATGTTGGTCCCCTTCAAAATCTTGCCAACTTTTCTTGCTTATTTGCTGTGCGTTTAGCTTATAAAAACAACGCAATTTTCACTTAGTTTTGAGTAGAATAATGGTGTTTTAAGTAGAATAGTGGGAGATTCATTTGTGATCATTTGAAAATAAATTCTGAATACTACACTACCATTCTGCTTAAAGCCCCCCAATACATGCATAATTTGAATGAATATGTAAAGGTTACTTGAGAAACTAACAGCATGCAAAATTTAAATGATTCTATTTGTTTCTATCCTTTTCTGGATTTGTCTGCTATTACGATTTGTTTTGGCTTTTTTTTTTTTAATTCAAAAAACTTAAACTGATTTTGTTTGCCGACGATTTGTTATGAGGTATTGCTATAACATGGAGAAATTGACACTGATTCTATTATTATGTGTACATCAGTTTGTAATGTCCAATCTTATATATATATATATATATATATATATATATATATTTTCATTGTCAGAACGAAGAAGGCATTCAATTTAAAATCATAACTTGCATCAATATAGAAGTATAAATTTATCCAGTTGTAAATAGGAATGTAAGCCCCATCGTTGAACACCTAATATGGTTGTACATATGTATCAAACTCAGCAGAAAAGCGTATAAAACATGTATCAAACTCAACAGGTACATATGTATCAATCTCAGTAGATATAATCTCTGGTTTGATTTGAAATTCATTACAAATATCTATTTTTCTCTCTGCTTTGTCAATCTCTCTTAACAATTTTTTTACACCTTTTGTTGAGTTATGTTAAGATTTATGTTTAGAATAAAGTGGTTCCACAAAACCTGCAAAGTGGTTCCACAAAACCTGCAAAGTGGTTCTACAAAAATCTGCAAAGTGGATATGTTGATTGCAGCAGTAGATTGTAAATTAGTTTCATTCATGATGAGGTTGTGTGTAAATTGCAATGGTTGCATTGGCGTTCATAACTCAATTTTTGACCCGAACATTGTTTATGAATATTGCAGTTGCATAATCTTTCATATAATTCTCAACCCTGCAGCAATGCGTGGTTACAAATTCTAGTTGACTACTAAAAATAAAAAAAACAATAACGTTCTTCCAGGAATGGATATAAAAAAATTTCTGTGTGAAACGAATCTGCACACTTCGGCTTTGACCCAAGAAATGCGAAGGAAGGGTGGTTTAGCAGCTTTGCACGAAGGTACCGGGCCAAAGTACGCTATTCTGGTTTTGAAATTCAGCAGATCTTAATGCCCCTTCTTTTATTTATTATTAAATTTTAGAGTAGAGCGGTATTGGTGGTTTAGGTAATTAGTTATTAAAGAAGAAGAAAATTTGTAAAGATCGACGCACCAAGGTTTATATGCATTATTATTTTTTATTGCTGTGGTAAAGCATCATTTGCAAGTCTTCATAAGTTTAATTTGTAAGACTTTTTTTAGTAAATAACATTCTACAATAATCTACACTTCTTTTTTTTGTTAAAGAAACATCAACTGTTTAAGGTGAAATTTTATTGAAACTAAAAGGCAAATACACCTGAAAGAAAAAAAATGATAGTCTATACAAATCTACACTAAGCGATATTTGTTCAACTATGCTGAATCTGCACTTGCATACATAACTCCTCCTTTATGAAACGAAAATAATCTCAATCTCCCCATTCACATGAAAAATGAGTTAAGGTGACCGGAATATCTCCGGTTGAGTGTAAGTATCTCACATACGTGTCATTTCCAACCGTATAATAGACAGAAAGCAGATGATTAATGGTTCTTTGACTTTTAATCTAATGAGGGTAATAACGATACTACTCTGAAATCTTTGATATATATGCTGTTAGCTACAAAACTTGTTTACTCAATAAAAACACACATTGCAATTAATTCACGACAAAAAAAAAAAGAAAAAAAAAATCCAGTGCAGGATTTATAGTGGTGGCAGCGATACTACAACAATAGGGCTTCTCACCCTGTGCACTCCGATCCTTCCGCATCAACCCTTCGAAATAAAAACCCATTTGCAGGAGAAAAATGTAGCCCAAGAAAGTCGATGACGAGAATAATGCGAGTTTTTCTATTAAAAATATGAAAGTTGTTGGATGAGTACCTTTTATTGTATTTTTGTTCGGATGTACCCTTCATTGTTTTTGTTCGAATTTGGGTAGTCGTTTTACTTTTGGAAATATTCATTTCTGTTTCTTCTGTAGCTGCTGGTGCGTAAACAAGTAATCAAATTTGATAGTTTGTGCTACGAATTTCGTGTACAGAGTTCTTCTTTCATTATTTTCGGGTAGGAAGTTACGCATTTTGGGTTCTGATTGCAAGTCATTGTTTTGTTCCCGAGCAAATTTCACACTGTTGAGATGAACTTACTGTGTTAAGGTGACAAACGCATGCCCTCATGCGAAATGTATGTCTGGAAATTCTGCAGAGGACTCTGATATGTCTATAAGATTAAGCTCAACGTACACAACTCCTCTCTCTCTGGTCACCACATTTTCCAGCCTTCGCGTGCAATAAGTATCGTCGTTGTGTTGGTTTTTTCAATTTAGTTGCTGTTTTGAGAACAAATTGGGCTGTGAGCAAATTCTACTGTTGTACAAATGAAAAACGCTTGCCGTTTTGATGGAAGCGCCGCGGACTTGGTGGGAGGAATGAAAGTGCGGAACCTGGACACAATGAAGAAGAGAAAAGCCGTAATGTCAGTAGAATTTGCTGAAGGTAGCTTCACAGCCCATAGTTAGCTTTCACAAACTCAAACTGAGATGCAGGAATCAAGGTAAGCGACCGAGATTGTATACTGTCGTTGCAGAAGCGAAATCAAAGGGGTTGATTGAAAGGTAACGACAGCGTGATTGGCCGACAGTTAAGTAAATGTTGGTGAAATTTCTCTGTAATTTTGGGAGTAACTTGTACTGTAAGCAACAAAGATAGCACAATAGTCAACACCCAAATATATATGTTTTTATCAAATTGCTGAAAAGTTTGAGTTGAATTATTAGGGATCTTGAGAATGCGTCACTTTCAAGTTTCTTTGGTTCAAAATGCCTCAAAGAGGCTGAGAGATGGTAGGTAGCCAAAGAAACCTCGTTTGGAAATGCTTATGTAGGAAGCACTTTCGTTGATAAACGCTTATGTTTTAAGTATTTCTTCAAAAAGCATTTGACAAGAACCAAAGTCTATACTTGAAAGCGTTCCAATACTAAGCAATGTAGGCTTAGGCTCGAAAGAAAGAGAGCAGCAGATTAAGATCTCGTGCAAAATTTGTTGCGCTCAAGTTACTAGCTCAACATGCACAATGGGGACAAATGTCTCTTCGTATCTACATGAGATTAGGTGCACCTTGTCCAAAAATCTTTTTTAATTATGACTCAAAAATACTTTTAATTTTTTATGTCACACACAATTATAGTTAGTTTAAACAGTCAAACTACGTTTTTCTCATTTTTTAAAAAAAGACTCTTAAACAGATAAATTAGTGCGCGGACGTGATTTGGCGAAAGTATTAGCATGCGAAAGTGGTTTTAGCTCAAGATAGCAAAAATTCATTGGTGGCGGTTGAAACCGTAGTTTGATTCAAAACATATTAAATTTTACCAATGCAATCATAAATACTAAGAGTGCAATTCATATCAAACTTTATATTTTATATAATATATTACATATCTTGTCAAACAAGAAACTACATTTTAAATGAGAATTTGTTTGACCAATTTTCTCATTGCGAAGACAAAAAAAAAATTTGTTTGAGTTGGGCATAATCGTGTTGACCCATTTAACATGGTTAATAAGAGTTTGTGTTTCCATCCAACTCACCTGATCCGAAAGTGAATTACATTTTATCACGCTTACACAATCGCGTAACTAGATAATTTGTGTGCAAGTCATTTAAGTTGAACATGAAATGATAAGTTTAATCTTTTCCTTTCGCGTAAACTTTGTATTCTTACGAGTAACAAATAGTGATGCCTTTGGATGTGGCTGACACACTACTTGGTACACAAGAATGATAGTACAATTCGTTAGAATTTTTTTTTCTTCAAGTTTTCAACCAATTATATTATTAAACTTAGTCTATCAAACTGTGTGCCCATTACACTAAAAAATCTCTCGTCACAAACCTGAGACATTTGGAAGAGTAATTAAGGGTACTTGGTATTTATGTCTTGTGACTACAAAGTTACTACAGCTCTACAAAGGGCTTAGGACATTTGAAAACATTGCAGAAATGTGTCCTCCATATTCTTAATTCATATAGGACGGAATGGGGCAATTAAAAACTTAATTATTTCAATTAATCTTGCTCTGGTGAGCAACATAAATGTGTTGTTTGCAACTGAATTCTTCAATTTCAGCACATCAGCTATTTCTCTTGTTCTAATGTTGAATTAACATTACAACAAGCTCCTCTTCACCTCTGTCAATGTCAAATTGGATGACTCAAATTATCTGAATTGACACTTCCAAATACAAGAAGCTCCTCTCCACCTTCACTGGGGTTCAGAGTGTTGTGTGGAAGCGCTAATTTAAAACTAATAAACTAAAACAGAAAAATATGACAAAACAAACAATTCATAATGACAAAAAGATTTATATTGGTTCGGCGTAAGCATACATCCAGTTCAGGGACAGCGAGGAAGTTCCACTAATAAACAAAAAGAGATTACAAAGAGTGCTCTCAAACTCAAACCCAAAATACACCCAAATACACTCACAAACAGAAGAGGGAAAATACGAATTACAAACAAAATCGTCTCTGTGCAACTACAACAATCTCTAATTGGTTTCACTCTTACAGAACCTTAAATGCCGCAGCTCCCAATTATTTCTCTCATCTATTGGGTTTCGGCTCCTCTTTCCGTCACACTAGTGCAGCTGCTTCGGTTGTCACCCACTCGTCCAAATTACACAATGCAAGGCTTTACATACGAGCACTAAAAAGACCTAGCATGTGATCCGCATATGCCAACTACAGAGCCACATCAAGTTGGGTTTAGGTCCACGTAGAAAGGGTCGAGACTCAATAGAACTGAGCCATCAAATCCAACACACAGGAATTATTCTCTTCAGTTTTCCTTTGCCCCATCAGGAAGTACCGATCTTTTAGACTGTAAATCCTCGCGTCAGGGGTATCACTTCCAATTTGTTCAGCCTCGTTATAGCAACAACCCTCACGGTTCCTCTTAGAATGAGCAACTCTTACCAGTGATTTGTCAAAAGCATGAAGTTCCGCTTCAGAATTTTCATGATAGATAGTTGGGCTGTGTCATGCTTCGATTATGCAACTCTACACGATTGGCATAAAAGAGACGAACTCCACACCTGATGATGTGATGCTGCTGCACTGGTGCCACAGAATCACGTGTTTGGACTCCATCTTTTAGTTCAACTCTAAATGTGGCCTCAGTGGGATAGCGCTCACTTAGCTGCACTCCATTTTCCCAAGGAATATATACCATGAACATGTGTTCTGACTCAAGTAACCTGCCACTTGCAAAGCTCCAATCAATCAAATCAAATCTGAAACTGCACTCGCCATGCTCTCCTTTGAAGGTACAAAAACACGGAGCAGATATATCAGATGTATAATGTGCATACTTGAACTTAGTAACACCGCACACAGCGAATCCCAAAATCTTATGATCCGACACTGGTGGTAGATGCACACTTACTGAAGATCCACTACACTGATGGCTGAACCAATCTGAAAGTTTACTTCCAGGAAGACACATAAACAAGGAAAGAGGTTGCAGATTACCCTACAGAACGAAAACAAAGGTAAACTGAACTTGCATTAGATATGTTTCGTACTTTCGCACAGGGGGAGAGAGAGAGAGAGAGAGAGAGAGAGAGAGAGAGAGAGAGAGAGAGAGAGAGACCTGATGAGCTTCCACAATATATTCAAATAGATTTTGCACCAGCTGGAAGCAGTTTGAAAATGTGAAGTAAAGATTCCTGTAAAGAAGCTTTGGTCTTGAAACAGATTCCAAAGCCGTGCAATCATGGGCATCTATGAAACTTATAATTGATGAAAGCTCTGGTATTGATTTCAGTCTCTTGCAACCTTCCAATTTGAGATCTGTTAAATGATGAAGCCGATTCATTTCTGCAGGCAAGCTCTCAAAATTGTTTCTGCACAGGTCTAATGTTTTCAATGATGATAAATGAGGAATACCTGATAATTCCAACAGATTGCAGTCACTTAAATCAAGATGTACCAGACCAGGGTGACTACAATCTTCCATTGATGTTGACCATGATGAAAAGGGTGCCGTCATTTCTTTACATCCATGACATGATAACCTTATAAGCTTGTTCAAACGTAATAAAGAAAGTGGGAGTTGTTTTATACCACTTCCCTCTACTTCAAGGTTCCACAAGGATTCTAAATTTCCCAACTTCTCCGGCAAGTTTTGAAGCTTTGAGCATCCAGAGAGAATGAGAACAGTAAGGGAAACCAAATTACAGAGATTATCTGGAAGACTGCCAAGGCTTTTGCAGTTTCTCAGATTCAGTAACACAAGCCCGTGAAGACATTCAATTGACGGTGGAATTCTTTTGATAGATGTTCCGTGCAAGTGAAGTTCTCTTAGTCCCATCTTTTCTACAATGTTTGCAAACACCTCAAACTTTGTGCAACCAGAAAGACTAACATACTGAAGGGACTTGAGATCACAAATGCTGCTTGGAAGACTCTTGAGTTCTTTGCAATCTCTTAGGTTCAACGTAACAAGCCTCGGAAGATTTCTTATTGACCAAGGCAATTCTTTAATTGCTGTCCCATCTAAATGAAGCTCTGATAGTTTCTCCATAACATCTGAAATCTCTGGAAACTTCTCAAGGTTTGAGCAACCAGAAAGCTTAAGGGTTTGAAGAGATCCCATATGAATGCTGCTCGGCAGGCTCTTGAGTTCTCGACAGCCTGTTAGGTCCAAAGTAGCAAGGCCAGTGAGTTTATTAATTGACGAAGGCAGTTCTTTAATGGCAGTCCCATCTAAATAAAGCCCTGATACTTTCTCCATAACATCTGAAATATCTGGAAACTTCTCAAAGTTTGAGCAACCAGAAAGATTAAGGATTTGAAGAGATCCCATATGAATGCTGCTCGGCAGGCTCTTGAGTTCTCGACAGCCTCGTAGATCCAAAACAGTAAGGCCCGTGAGTTTATTAATTGACGAAGGCAGTTCTTTAATTGCAGTCCCATCTAGATAAAGCTCTAATAGCTTCTCCATAACATCTGAAATATCTGGAAACTTCTCAAAGTTTGAGCAACCAGAAAGATTAAGGGTTTGAAGAGATCCCATAAGAATGCTGCTCGGCAGGCTCTTGAGTTCTCGACAGCCTCGTAGGTCCAAAACAGTAAGGCCTGTGAGTTTATTAATTAACGAAGGCAGTTCTTTAATTGCATTCCCATCTAGATAAAGCTCTGATAGCTTCTCCATAACATCTGAAATATCTGGAAACTTCTCAAAGTTTGAGCAACCAGAAAAATTAAGGGTTTGAAGAGATCCCATAAGAATGCTGCTCGGCAGGCTCTTGAGTTCTCGACAGCCTCGTAGGTCCAAAACAGTAAGGCCAGTGAGTTTATTAATTGACGAAGGCAGTTCTTTAATGGCAGTCCCATCTAAATAAAGCCTTGATACTTTCTCCATAACATCTGAAATATCTGGAAACTTCTCAAAGTTTGAGCAACCAGAAAGATTAAGGATTTGAAGAGATCCCATATAAATGCTGCTAGGCAGGCTCTTGAGCTCTCGACAGCCTCGTAGAGGCAAAACAGTAAGGCCCGTGAGTTTATTAATTGACAAAGGCATTTCTTTAATTGCAGTCCCATCTAGATAAAGCTCTGATAGCTTCTCCATAACATCTGAAATATCTGGAAACTTCTCAAAGTTTGAGCAACCAGAAAGATTAAGGGTTTGAAGAGATCCCATAAGAATGCTGCTCGGCAGGCTCTTGAGTTCTCGACAGCCTCGTAGGTCCAAAACAGTAAGGCCCGTGAGTTTATTAATTGACGAAGGCAGTTCTTTAATTGCAGTCCCACCTAGATAAAGCTCTGATAGCTTCTCCATAACATCTGAAATATCTGGAAACTTCTCAAAGTTTGAGCAACCAGAAAGATTAAGGGTTTGAAGAGATCCCATATGAATGCTGCTCGGCAGGCTCTTGAGTTCTCGACAGCCTCGTAGGTTCAAAACAGTAAGGCCCATGAGTTTATTAATTGACGAAGGCAGTTCTTTAATTGCTGTCCCATCTAAATAAAGCTCTGATAGCCTCTCCATAACATCCGAAATATCTGGAAACTTCTCCAAGTTTGAGCAACCAGAAAAATTAAGGGTTTGAAGAGATCCCATATGAATGCTGCCCGGCAGGCTCTTGAGTTCTTGACACTCAGATAGGTCCAAAACAGTAAGGCCCGTGAGTTTATTAATTGACGAAGGCAGTTCTTTAATGGCAGTCCCATCTAAATAAAGCTCTGATAGCTTCTCCATAACATCTGAAATATCTGGGAACTTCTCAATGTTTGAGCAACCAGAAAGATTAAGAGACTTCATAACAGTGATGCTCGGAAGAATCTTAAGATCATTGCACCAACTTAGATTCAATATAGCAAGGTTTTTCAAAGCAGAAATGGATGGGTCCACCTCACATAACCTTGTACAACCTGCGAAACTCAGTTCCTCAAGACTTGTAGCCCTTGTGAAGTCAGGGGTTTTCTTAAGGTATTGACAATGACTTAAATTGATGAATTTCAACTTTTCCAGAGGCTGTTAAAAAGTCCAAGAAAACATGGACAACTCAGAACCTAAACATTGAAAATAATAAATTTACGTAAATGAAAAATCGTACCTCAGCTCCTTTCCAAAGTTGTTCGATGCAACTATAGCTCATGTCAAGGTTTACAAGATTCTTGAACTGAAAGTTGGATGGCCAAGACTTTAGGGGGCAATAACGCCAGAGGAGACACCTCAACTGAGAAGATTGGAACTTTAAGTCCGCAATCCAGTGCTCTATGAAGCTACCACTTGGAGTTTGATGGCCAAATGAATCCTTGACTGCAAGACGATATCTGTCAAAGTGCTTGGTGTAAGTATCAGCATCATCACGGATCATGAGCAGTCTTAGTTTTGTCATACTAACAAAAGCTTCAGTATTTGAGCATCCCTCTTTCAAGATTGCCGAATCCAGGATCATGGTTTCAACTGCTTCTGTAGCCTGGATAAACCAACAATGTAATTTAAAGTGAAGGAAAACACTAACAACCTTAGTGAATATTATAAACAATGCATGTTTGCGATAAAATAGATTTTGGTCAAAGATATCTCACTGTTTTTTGAGTCAGCACATGACGAACATCTTCATAACTCCACAGCCTACTTCTTCTCCAAGGCTCTTTGGTACATTCTTGGCGAACGATTTCCCAACCCATTTCTTCTAGTAAATCATGCATCTTCAGTTGCCCCTCGTCCAAGACAGATATGAGAGCTCGGTCAATTAGAACTCTTATTCCAGTATGAGGATAGAAACCACAACTGTCCAGAATTGCAGTTGCATAGTCTTTTTTCATTCCCTTCAAGGAACATGCAATATCTAGAAAGATGTCCTTCTCTGAATCATCTAGTCCATCGAAGCTTGTTTTAAGCACATTATGAATTCCCCTTTGCGGGATCTTCCTTATTTTTTCTAACACGTCTTCCCACTCGCGTACAGTTTTGTTATCAAGAAAAGCTCCCAAAACTTTGAGTGCTAAAGGCAGACCTTGAGCGTATTGTCTTACACGCCTTGAGAGCTGATCATAAACTCTGGTGGGTTGGTTTGTTCTGAAGGCATACTGGTTGAAGAGTTTAAGAGCTTCTGGCTCACTTAAGTTCTCGGGCTTATATACAGCACCAGCTCCACATAATAATTGTATGTCTCTAGTTGTTATAATGACCCGACTTCCAGCGCCAAATGAATGCTGCTTTCCAAGTAAGGATTCGATTTGGGATAATTCATCAACGTCATCAAGAACAATGAAAACTTTTTTCCTTTGTAGCCTTTCCATTATCTCTCTGGAACCACGATCCAACGTGCCTAAACTCTGCACCTTTTCCTTCAAGATTCTAGAAAGAAGCACTTCCTGCATATGTACTGCACCATTATTCGAGAAGCCTTCCTTGACATTTTCGAGAAAGCAGCAAGCTTCAAATTGACAAGCGATTTCATCATAAACAGCGCGAGCGATGGTGGTTTTGCCTATACCTCCCATACCCCATATTCCAACGGTGAAAACATCATTCACCCCAGGACGTAATAGTGAATTCACTTCATCTATGTGGTAATCCATTCCAACCAAGCCATTATCTTTGCTTGACGAGACTTGGATCAATCTCTTAAATATGTCATCCACAATTTCCTCAATAAGCTTGGCATCATCCCTGTGTAATATGAAAAACAGCACCGAATTAAACTAGATGCTCTAAAAATCCCAATTCAATTAAGAATATAACTGAACAGTAATTACTCGTATTTTCGCGAATCCCATCCGGATAAATTGGTGGCTCTGGTTAGTGCGGACCTCCAGCTCTTCACCTCTTCCATTTCGGCGCTCGATTCGCGTTCATGTTGAGCAAAAGCTTCTGCAAAACTTCTCTTGAGCTTACGAACTTCAGATGGATCAACTTGGTAGAAGATCGGCACCACTATCTGATTCTTTGCATCCATGCACGCCAGGATTTTGACCAGTTCTTTCAAGCACCAAGTCAAAGAAGCGTAGTTCTGGGAGAAAACCACGATCGAAAGCCTCGACTTTTCGATAGCTGCGAGGAGCTCCGAAAGGTCGTTGCCTTTTCTGAGCTCTTCGGCATCGATGAAGGTGTTGATTGCTTTCTGATCCAGAGCTCTGTAAAGATGGCCGACGAAGATCTTGCGAGTGTCTTCGCCTCTAAAATTTAGGAAGACGTCGTATTTCCATGAGGAAGACGAAGAAGCAGCCATTGACATCTGACAGGGACAATATCCACAGCAGATGGTCAGCTACCGACTCGCCTAATGAAATGTAAAAGCTGCAATGCCCGATTGAGCGTCAGCTTTTGGAGTTGGGAGTTAAACGATCGGCTGGAAAAATTGTACCCAAAGATATGATTCTGTTTGGCTCACCGGTGCGGCGATGTTGGGTTTAATAACTGATATAACAGAAATATAGTTAGAGGGGTATTATTGTAATTGGAATATATAGCTATATAAGGGATTGTATAGCTAGTATTTCATTAAGTTCATTTGTATACATTTTCTTCCTTCAATCAATACAATATCTCTGGTTTTCTTTCTATCATCTTCCTCTTTCTCTCTACCTACTTTATCTTTTGCAATGTAGTTAACATGGTATCAGAGCCACTAGGCTCACGCCATTGATTCTGGTGGTTCCATTTCCTATTAGTTTTCATCTGTATATAGCTTAATTTCTTTCCAAATTTTCATTAGATTTTCGGTGCTTCTGTGATTGTTCTTGGGTTCTTTCTCCGTTTCTTGCTTCGAATGCCAGAAATACTTTCGTTCCGGGTTTTCTTGAATCTGATTCTTAGCATGGGCTGAATCCTCAGAGAACAAGATGTTGAGGGTGTTCCGAAATCCGAAAATTTGTCACCAGATACAAATCGGACAGAGTCTTGGTGTCACGTAGCTTGCTCTTGAAATCGGCCGTGGATTGGTCGAGGTCGACTGCCTTGATTGCGACGGTTGCAGAGTTAATGGGGATGCAGAGCTCACGGACCTCTCGCCATCCATGGTTCATATATAAAATTTCAATTTCTAGAAGACAATGCAGTCGCCGTCGACGCGGTCAAAATCCCTAAAACCTTCTTCACTGATAGAGATGCTGATAAGGGAAGAAGAAGGAGAGAATGAAGTCAAGATCACATCTGGGTTTTTCATCTTCCATGCGTAGTCTGTGATTTCAGAAATAAAGTGATATATGGGTTTTCGAAATCGTAACGGGTCTTGGAGTCGTAGCATGATCTGAACGCAGTTGGCTAATGGGTTATTGCCTGATTCGATCCCACGCGTCAATGAAAAATTCAGCAAGGTGATATATTTGGAGTTTGGGCCACGTCTCTGGGACCAATCTTGAAGACCTTCAAGAAATTCCCAATATTGCGAATGAAAAGCTTGTATCTTTGGATTTAATTTCTGGGTTTCCTGCAACTGATGGAGTTGCCCAAGATTTCATGGGAAATTGCGATCTAAGTTGTTAGTTATTGCTTGTCTACGAATTTGATCAGTGCTCTGCTCTCTGGTGTGGAAGAAAGTTTAGATTTTTTTTTTGTGTAGTTCAAGTGTTTGCTGAAATGCCCATCTCAAAAATTTTCATATCTGTATTTGTGATATTTGGTATATTTGGCTTGGTGCTGTGACTGCACCTGCTTCGCTTGGTGTTATGAATTTCTGCGATTCTGTATTTGTTATCTAAGGGGCATTTGGTGATTGAAGAAGGAGTTGTTCTTTGATGAGTGGATGTTCGAGGAGGTGTTCTCCGATCAGGTGATTCATATATCATTTCTTTGTTCTATGATAGTTTTGTGGTTTGCAAATTGTGAACTGGTAGTTTGATACTGTAATTCTTGAAGATTTGTGATGAAATTTCTTGCTGTTTCTGGGTATATTGTTGGAATTTCAATAAAGTGTCAATCTTTCAAGGTTTCAGGAGTGTCAATCTCCTTGGTTAATTTTGGTATCTGGGAAGTTTTAGGAAGTTATCAGGAGTGTCATTCTCCTTTGTTGATTTGGTTTCTTGGAGTGTCATTCTTCTTGGTTGATTTAGGTCCTTGGAGTGTCATTCTCCTTGGTTGATTTGGTTACTTGGAGTGCCATTCTCCAAGTATTCAGTGAGTTCTTGGATGCATTCAAGGGAATTCAAGAAGCACGTCACTAGTTTGCAGCAAATCAAAGGTTCCAAAAAGGGTCCAGTCACAGTGCCTTAGTGTCAACAACTCCAGATCAGTCTCAAATACCTGGCTAGCTCAAACTTCACTTGGATACTCCAAGTTTAGTTTGAGGGGGGAGTAATAACTGATATAACAGAAATATAGTTAGAGGGGTATTATTGTAATTGGAATATATAGCTATATAAGGGATTGTATAGCTAGTATTTCATTAAGTTCATTTGTATACATTTTCTTCCTTCAATCAATACAATATCTCTGGTTTTCTTTCTATCATCTTCCTCTTTCTCTCTACCTACTTTATCTTTTGCAATGTAGTTAACAGGGTTCGTGGAGGATGATCGAGCATTCGTGTCCTGCACTTTTTGGGCTGTCTTTGTTTATCTCTTGCATCTGTTGGAGGTGCTGTGTTGGGAGTTTTTTTGCTTGACCTTATCTTCTTCTGGATCCCTGCGTCTGTTCATCCGTTTGGCTCACCGGTGCGGCGATGGGGACGACGACTTCAACAGTTTCTCTGCTGCTAGGTTTTGTTCTTCTTTGAGCTTTGTTTCTGTTTGGGCATACTCTCCGTTTTTCGGGCCTTTGTTTCGTTTCTCTTGTGTTTTTTTGTTTTAGAGAAATATTAATGGAATGTTCACAGTCACTTGACCAAAACCAAGAAAAAAGAAGAAGAAGGAAATGTTAAGAAAATTAAATTTTGTATTTGTAGATGATTAGATTATTTAATGATGTTTTTAATTGATGATATATTATTTAGTTTGTAAATTTAAATTTAAATTTAAATTTTCTTAACATTATTCAAAAAAATTTAATTCTATAAAATTTAAAAGAAGAAAATTGTAAAATGATCTAGAAGTCAATGAGTCAACGAAAATGAGTTTCTTTTTAATAGGTGGTTTCCTAGCACTATCCCAACAAAAACAAAATGTAATTCTATAAACACACATTGAAATTAATTTACGACAAAAAAAATAAAAAAAAATAAAAACCCATTGCAGGATTTATAGTGGTGGCACACTACAACAACAGGGCTTCTCACCCTGTTGCACACCAACCCTCCGAAATAAAAACCCATTGCAGGAGAAAAATAAAAAAATGTAGCCTAAGAAGGTCAATGAGTCGATGACGAGAATAATGTGCGTTTTTCTATTAAAATATGAAAGTTGTTGGATGACGTATCTTTTATTGTATTTTTTTTTTATAAAATAATTAGTTGGTAGTTTTATTACGGCAGTTCATTAATTCAAAGATTGAAAAGACTTACAAAAGCATTTCGGCCTTCTTTTGATCACCATCGTGTGATTCACCAACATCAAAAATCGAATTCAAAATGTATCATATGAACTACAGGCTTGAAAATGGTCTAAATCACAGGGCCATCATGTGATGGTTTTTTGTTACCTTTCATTGTTTTTGTTCGAATTTGCGTAGAAAGTGCCAAGAAAGAGTAGAGGTAACAATTTTCGATAGATTTGACAATCCGACTTGAAAAGGACAAAAAATAAATTTGCTTCAGTTGGGCATAATCAAGTTGACCCATTTAAAACGGTTACTAAGAGTTTGTGTTTCCATCCTAATCCGAAAGTAACGTACACTTTAGCACGCTTACACAATCGCGTAATTAGGTAACTCGTGTGCAAATCATTTAAGTTGAACGCCAAATGATAACTTTAATCTTTTCCTTTCATGTCAATTTTGTATTCTTATTAATAGTGACACCTTTGGGTTGTGTTCATGTCGAGAAATTTTTTCGTGTGGACGGCATATTACTCGGTACACCAAAGAATCATAATACAACTCGTTAAAATTTATCTTTCAAATTTTCAACCAATTATATTATTAAATTTGATGTACCGAGCCGTGTGGCTAGCACACTGAAAAATCTCTCGTACATGTCAACGCAAACTTGGGACATTTGGAAGAGTAATTAAGGGTACTTAGTATTTATGTCTTGTGGCTGCAAAGTTACTACAACTCTTTCAGCACATCGAGCTATTTCTCTTGTTCTAATGTTGACTTAACATTACAACAAGCTCCTCTCCACCTCTGTCAATGTCAAATTGGACGACTCAAATTGTTTGAATTGGCACTTCCAAATACAACAAGATCCTCTCCACCTTCACTGGGTTCAGAGTGTTGTGCAGAAGTGCTAATTTGAAACCATTAAACTAATACGAAAATATATGACAAAACAAACAATTCAAAATGACACAAAGATTTATATTAGTTCGGCGTAAGTCGACATCCAATTCGGAGACAGCAAGGAAATTACACTAATAAACAAAACGAGATTACAAAGAGCGTTTAATCTCTCAAACTCAAACACAATTTACACCCAAATACACTCACAAATAGAAGAGGCAAAAAACGAATTACAAACAAAATATTTGTCTCCCTACAACTGCAACAATCTCTAATTGGTTTCACTCTTACAGAACCGTAAATGCAGCAGTTCCCAATTTTATTTCTCTCTTCTATTGGGGCGTCGGCTCTTCTCTTTCCCTCTCACTAGTGCAGCTGCTTCTATTCTCACCCTCTCGCCCAAATTGCACAATGCGGGATATACGAGCAGTAAAAAGACCTAGCATGTGATCCGCATATGCCAACTAAAGAGCCACATCAGTTTGGGTTTAGGTCCGCGTAGAAAGGGTCGAGACCCAATAGAACTGAGCCATCAAATCCAACACACAGGAATTATTCTCTTCAGTTTGCCTTTTGCACCGTCGGGAAGTACCAATCTTTTAGGATATAAATCCTCCGTGTCAGGGGTATCACCTCCACTTTGTTCAGCCTCGTTATAGCAACAGCCCTCACGGTTCTTCTTAGAATAAGCAAATCAGACCATTACGTAAAGTACACTAATCTGGTTTTGAAACTCTGCAAATCTTAAAATGACCTTTTTTTTTAATTTATTATTGATTTTTACAGTAGAGCAACGGTGGTGGTTTAGGTAATTAGTTATTAGAGAAAAGGAAAATCTGTAAGGATCGAATTAACATCAAATTCGTAAGAATCGAATTCGCATCAAAGTGTATACGCATTATTGTTTTTTGTCACTGTGGTAAAGCGTCATCCGCAAGTCCCATGAGTTTAATTTGTATGAATATGTTTTTTTAGTATAAATGATATTCTATACTAATCTACACTTTTCCTTTTTGTTAAAGAAACCTCGATTGTGCAAGGTGAAATTTTATTGAAATAAAAAGGCAAATGCACCTAGTGTAACTAAACAAAAAAAAAATGATAACTAAACAAAAAAAAAAAAATGATATTCTACACTAAGCGATATAGTTCAACTATGTTGAATCTGCACCTGCATACCCAACAACTTCTTTGCAAACCGAAAATATCTTCCGATCTCCCTATTCAGATCACAAGTGAGTTAGAGTGATTGGAAATATTCCTAGTTAAGTGTCAGCTTCTCACATTGTGTCATATCTAATAGCATCGTTTGGATTCTAATCTACTGTCACGTTAGTAACGGTACTACTCTGAAATCTTTCATATGTATGATGAGGATAATATGTGTTTTTCTTATTAAAAAATATGAAAGTTGTTGGATGATGTACCTTTTATTGTATTTTTGTTCGGATGTAGCTTTCATTGTTTTTGTTCGAATTTGGGTAGAAAGTGCCATGAAAGAGTAGAGGCAACAACTTTAGACAGATTCAACAATCAAACTTGAAAAAGACAAAAAATAAATTTGTTTAAGTCGGGCATAATCGTGTTGATCCATTTAACATGGTTAATAAGAGTTTGTGCTTCCATCCAACCCACCTAATCCAAAAGTGACGTACATTTTAACATGCTGACACAATTGCATAACTAGGTAATTTGTGTGTAAATCATTTAGGTTGAACGTGAAATGACAAGTTTAACCTTTTTCTTTCATGTAGAGTTTGTATTCTTATGAGTAACTAATAGTGACGCCTTTGGGTTATGTTCATGTCGAGAAGGTTTATAGCGTGGCCGGCACACTACTTGGTAAACCAAGAATCATCATATAATTCGTCAGAATTTTTCTTTTCAAGTTTTCAACCAATTATATTATTAAACTTGATGTAACGAGCTGTGTGCCCAGCACACACTGAAAAATCTCTCATTCATGTTAACACGAACCTTGAGACATCTGGATGAGTAATTAAGGGTACTTGGTATTTATGTCTTGTGGCTGCAAAGTTCCTACAGCTCTACAAAGTGCTTAGAAAATTTGAAGACAAACACGTCCTCCATATTCTAAATTCATATGGGACGGAATTGGGCAATTAAAAACTTAATTATTCAAATTTATCTTGTTCTGATGGGCAACATAAATGTGTTGTTTGCAACTGAATTCTTCAATTTCAGCACATCGAGCTATTTCTCTTGTTCTAATGTTGAATTAATATTACGAGAAGCTCCTCTCCATCTCCGTCGATGTCAAATTGGATGACTCAAATTATCTGAATTGGAACTTCCAAATACAAGAAGCTCCTCTCCACCTTCACAAGGGTTCAGAGTGTTGTGCGGAATTGATAATTTGAAATTAATAAACTAATACGGAAAAATATAACAAAACAAACAATTCAAAATAACACAAAGATTTATACTAGTTGGGCATAAGCCTATGTCTAGTTTAAGAAGAGTGAGGAAGTTTCACTAATAAACAAAACGAGATTACAAAGAATGCTGTGAAACTCAAACCCAAAATACACCCAATTACACGCACAAATAGAAGAGGGAAAAAAAGAATTAGAATAATGCATTTTTTTTATTGTTAAACGATATATTTTATTAAATTAGATGTTAAATTAAAAAATCGATAAAATTCAATCTACGCTGTGGTGTAAAGATAACATTCCTCTTCTTCCAATGAAATAAAAAGCCACTTGCATGCGTATTTTTCTATTAAAAATATGAAAGTTGTTGGACGATGTACCGTTTATTGTGTTTTTGTCCGGATGTAGCTTCATTGTTTTTGTTCGAATTTGGGTAGAAAGTGCCAAGAAAGAGTAGTAGAGGTAACAATTTTAGACAGATTCGACAATCCGACTTGAAAAAGACAAAAAATAAATTTGTTTGAGTTGGGCACAGTCGTGTTGACCCATTTAACAAGGTTAATTAACGTTTGTGTTTCCATCAAACCCACCTAATGCGAAAGTGATATGCACTTTAGCATGCTACATAATCGCGTAATTAGATAATTCGTGTGCAAATCATTTAAGTTAAACGTGAAATGATAAGTTTAATTTGTTTCTTTCATGTAAACTTTGTATTCTTATGAGTAACTAATAGTGACGCATTTGGGTTGTGTTCATGTCGAGAAATTTTTTCGTGTGTCCGGCACACTGCTTGGTACATTAAGAATCATAATATAATTTGTTAGAATTTTTTTTTAAAGCTTTCAACCAATTATATTATTAAATTTGATGTACCGAGCCGTGTGCTATCAAACTAAAAAAATCTCCCGTTCGTGTCAACATGAATCTAAGACATCTAGAAGAGTAATTAAGGGTACTTGGTATTTTTGTCTTGTGGCTGTTTGAAACACGTCCTCCATATTCTAAAGGTTTGTTATACTAACACCCCATATATAGTTGAATGTACCTCACATACTTAATATACCCCACATTTATTTTTTTTAATTAAAATGTATCTTAATACACCCCATATACTTTCTCACAATACCCTCACACCCCAACATTCAACATACACCGTAAATTCCCTACATAAACCCCACATTTTCTACATACACCCCACACTCTTCGCATCTTAAGTGCAAATACATAATATCAACCAAAAATCTTACTTGTTTCTTCGAATAGGTGGTTTCTATGTTATTTCTCGTTGCTTTAAAAAAAATAAGCATATAGATTTGAGAATCCACCATTAACGGAAAAAAATATTTTACAATCCATCACTTTGTAACAAAAAGGGATCTAGAAATGCAGAACATAATGATCCTGCATTAACTTCATGAATTCTATTTTTGAATTGCTTCATACTTTTCCAGAAGCTAGCTTACTCTTTGATAATGAAAAAACCATGAAACATTTCGGCAAAAAACTACAGAAAACTACTATAATATTTCGCATGAGATTGTCTAAACCCTTTAAAATTTGCTACTTCCCTCCATTGCTTTACAAAATTCTAACCACATCAAAAGAAATAAACCATTAATATTAGTTTCCTCCCCTACCATTAGAAATTAGTTACTGTGAAATCATGTTTACCCAATTTTTTTATTTATTAAAACCACTAATAAAATAAGGGAATAAAGCATATATAAAAGATTGTTGTTGTAAGAAACATTCCGAGGTATTTAAAGGGTCTGACAGAAAGTAAGCCCAAACTAATCTTAAAAATCTGCAAATTGACAATTGTATGCTATTTGTACAAGTCTAATAAGAACGATTTTTTTTATTTTTTATTATATATGATTCTTGTGACAAAGTTACAGGTTTTTGACGAATAAGCTAGCATGTCTCATTGCCAAACTTGAAACAGCAATTTAACACGGTAAATTGTTACATCAAACGGAGGAAGGTAATAGTGGTTTTGAGAGTTGAAGAAGATAATTAATCTTAGGATATACATGTTAAAAGTGATTTTGGGTGTATTTAGAGTTTTTTTAATTTTATTTTTAAAACTTTATGAGGTCGAAATTGTCATTCACATTAAGGTATATAACTTATTAAATTTTAAATTTTAAAATATGGTGTATTCAACATAATGTGGGGTGCTAATAAAAAAACCCTATTCTAAATTCATATGGGAACGGAATTGGGCAATTAAAAACTTAATTATTCTATTTACTTCTGATGGGCAACATAAATTTGCTTGCAACTGAATTCTTCAATTTCAGCACATCGAGTTGAATTAACATTACAACAAGCTTCTCTCAACCTCTGTCAATGTCAAATTAGATGACTCAAATTGTCTGAATTGGCACTTCCAAATACAACAAGCTTCTCTCCACTTTCACTGGGGTTTAGAGTTGTGCGGAAGCGCTAATTTGAAACCAATAAAATAATACGGAAATATATGACAAAATAACCAATTCAAAATGACACAGATTTATACTGATTCTGTGTAAGCCTACATCCAGTTCGAGAACAGCGAGGAAGTTCCACTGATAAACAAAACAAGATTACAAAGAATGATGTCAAACTCAAACCCAAAATACACCCAAATACACTCACAAAAAGAAGAGGGAAAAAACGAATGGATACAAAATATTTGTCTCTCTGCAACTACAACAATCTCTAATTGGTTTCACTCTTACAAAACCTTAAATGCAGCAGCTCCCAATTATTTCTCTCTTCTATTGGGTTTCGGCTCCTCTTTCCGCCATACTAGTGCAGCTGCTTCGGTTCTCAACCTCTCGTCCAAATAGGGTTTGGGTTTGAGTGGTGGCAGCGACACTGCAACAATAGGGCTTCTCACCCTGTGCACTCTTATCCTTCCACACCAACCCTCCGAAATAAAAACCCATTGCAGGAGAAAAAATGTAGCCTAAGAAAGTCAATGAGTCGATGATGAGAATAATGCGCGTTTTTTATTTTGTTTATTTTTTTTAAATGATAGATTTGTTAGATTATATGTTAAATTAGACCATATCTAATTAAAAATGGTCATAGCTACTTTTAGAATTATAGCCTTGTAAAATATTATTTTTAAATAAATGGTATTAGATCATACTCATCTACAATCTCCAAGGCTAAACATAGCCCGCTCAATAATTTATTAGTTTTAAGTTTATACTTTATATTTATTTGTTAATTTAACTAAACTACCGTTTGACGTTTTCAAATTAGCCGTTGTTTTTGAATCAATTATTTCAAGTGAGAAGATGGGGTCCCAAAAAAGGCTATATTTGGTCATCTTGATGCTCATTTAGCCAAAAAGTGGTCTGGTGGGCTCAATAGGTTATAGTACAACCATCGGTTGGAGATAGATTTTTGAACAAGTCAAACCATTTTTTAGCTTTTGAACCTTTAGCCCTTTTCATTGAAAATGACTCTAAAGAGCCAATAAAATTTGAATCTACTCCGTAGTGTAAAAGCAACACTTTTCTCTTCCACTATAATAAAAGCTACTTGCATGCGTGTTTTTCTATTAAAAATATGAAAGTTATTGAATTATGTACCTTTTATTGTATTTTTGTTCGGACGTATCTTTCATTGTTTTTGCTCGAATTTAGGTAGAAAGTGCCAAGAAAGAGTAGAGGTAACAATTTTAGACAAATTAAACAATCCAACTTGGAAAAGACAAAAAATAAATTTGTTTGAGTCGGGCATAATCGTGTTGACCCATTTAACATGGTTAATAAGAGTTTGTGTCTCCATCCAACCCACCTAATCTGTAAGTGACCCATATTTTAGCACGCTTTACATAATTGCATAACAAAATAACTTGTGTGCAATTCATTTAAGTTGAACGTAAATTGAGAAGTCTAACCTTTTTCTTTCATGTAACCTTTGTATTCTTATGAGTAATTAACAGCGGTGCCCTTGGGTTGTGTTCATGTTGAGAAATTTTTTCGTGTGGCCGGTACACTACTCGAACCTCAAGAGTCATGATACAATTCATTAAAAAAAAATTGAAGTTTTCAACAAATTATATTATAAAACTTGATGTATTGAGCCGTGTGCCAAACACACTAAAAAATCTCTCGTTCATGTCAACACGAAGAGTATATGAGACATCTGGAAGAGTAATTAAGGGTACTTGGTAGTTGGTATTGATGTCTTGTGGTTGCAAAGTTACTACAGCTCTACAAAGTGCTTAGGACATTTGAAAACAATGCAGAAACGTCCTCCATATTCTAAATTCGTATGGGACGGAATAATTGGGCAATTAAAAACTTAATTATTCTAATTAATCTTGTTCTGATGAGCTGTTTGCAACTGAATTCTTCAATTTCAGCACATGGAGCTATTTCTCTTGTTCTAATGTTGAATTAACATTACAAGAAGCTCCTCTCCACCTCTGTCAATGTCAAATTGGATGACTCAAATTATCTGAATTGGCACTTCCAAATACAACAAGCTCCTCTCCACCTTCACTAGGGTTCAGAGTGTTGTGCGGAAGCGCTAGTTTGAACAATAAACTAACACGGAGAAATATGACAAAACAAACAATTCAAAATGACATAAAGATTTATACTGGTTCGGCGTAAACCCACATCTAGTTTGGAGACAACGAGGAAGTTCCACTAATAAACAAAACGAGATTACAAAGAAAGCTCTCAAACTCAAACCCAAAATACACCCAAATACAAACACAAATAGAAGAGGGAAAAAACGAATTAGAAACAAAATATTTGTCTCTCTGCAACTACAACAATCTCTAATTGGATTCACTCTTACAAAACCTTAAATGCAGCAGCTCCCAATTATTTCTCTCTTCTATTGGGTTTCGGCTCCTCTTTCCGTCACACTGGTGCAGCTGCTTCGGTTCCCACCCTCTCATCCAAATTGCACAATGTGAGGCTTTATATACGAGCACTAAAAAGACCTAGCATGTGATCCGCATATGCCAACTAAAGAGCCACAACAGTTTGGTTTTAGGTCCGCGTAAGAAAGGGTCGAGACCCAACAGAACTAAGCCATCAAATCCAACACACAGGAGTTATTCTCTTCAGTTTTCCTTTGCCCCATCAGGAAGTACCAATCTTTTAGAATGTAAATCCTCTTCATCAGGGGTTTCACCCCCACTTTGTTCAGCCTCATTATAGCAACACCCCTCACGGTTCCTCTTAGAATGAGCAACTCTTACCAGTGATCTGCGTAAAGCACGAAGTTCCGCTCCAGAATTTTCATGACGAAAGTCGGGCTGTGTCATGCTTTTGTTATGCACCTCCTCATGATTGGCATAAAAGAGACGAACTCCACACTTTCTGATGCGATGCTGCTGCATTGGTGCCCAAGAATCACGTGATTGGACTCCATCTTTTAGTTCAACTCTAAATGTGGCCTCGGTGGTATAGCGCTCACTTAGCTGCACTCCTATTTTCAATGGAAGATATCCCATGAACATGTGATCTGACTCAAGTAACCTGTCACTTGTGACTCCAATCAAGCCAATCAAATCTGAAACTGAGCTCGCCGTGCTCTCCTTTGGAGGTACAAAAACACAGGGACGATAGATCAGACACATAATGCGCGTACTTGAACTTAGTAAAACCGCATACAGCAAATCCCAAAATCTTATGATCCGACACCGGTGGTAGATGCACAGTTACTGAAGATCCACTACACTGATGACTGAACCAATCTGAAAGTTTACTTCCAGGAAGGTACATAAACAAGGAAAGAGTTTGCAGATAACCCTACAGAACGAAAACAAAGTAGACTGAACTTGTATTAGATATGTTTCGTACCTTCGCACGTGGAGAGAGAGAGAGAGAGAGAGAGAGAGAGACCTGATGAGCTTCTATAATTTCTTCAAATAGATTTTGCACCAGCTGGAAGCAGTTTGAAAATGTGAAGTAAAGATTACTGTAAAGAAGGTTTGGTCCTGAAACAGTTTCCAAAGCTGTGCAATCATGGGCGTCTATGAAATTTATGCTTCATGAAAGCTCTGTTATTGATTTCATTCTCTCGCAACCTTCCAATTTGAGATCTGTCAAAATGATGAAGCCGATGTTAGAGTGTGAGTTTGATTCTTGTAAGACTTGTAATGATCATTAAAGTGTTTTGAATTAATATGAAGAAGTCTATGCATAATCGGAGTTGTTCTATTTTATAGAATTGAGACTCATCAACTTACTTGGATTAAGACTCATGCTTGGATAAGGATTATGGTTTAGTATTCCTTATAGGATTGTAATAGGGCAATCAAGTTGTTTTTCGCAGTATAAATAACATGGGCTGCTGCTCTCACAAGATACTGACTCTATTGGGAATCAAATACCTATTGTTTGATTGAGCATCGAGATCTTGCAAGAGAGGAGAAGTTTCTGTGTCAGGATGGTTTCTACATCATCTTCCTCATCTACAGGTTAGTCATGTTCTTCTCGTTCTTGATTTAAACAGACTTGTTGTGGTTTGATTGCTAGAACAATTCCTAGTATTTTGAGTTTAGTTTAACATGTGGTATCAGAGCCTTGTGGTTCTTGCAATTGAATTCAACGAATTTGTTTTGTTAATTAACAATTGTCAACTACGTTGATCTTAAGAACAAAGGAGACGGTGAAAGATAGGAGAAAACTTAAAAAAAAAAAAAAAAAAAAAAAAAAAAAAAAAAAAAAAAACGACATCGTTTTCTCTTAATTAGATATTTTAAACTTTTGACCGTCAGAACAAGGAGAGAGAAACATCAAAAAGGATTTTCCTTTTTGACCGTTGCATCAGTATGGTGTTCTTTACACTTTCTGATACTGAATGACTTCGACCTGGAGAATTCTTTCTCTAATTCCTTTATTTCTTGACGACAAGTGATTCAATAACACTATATTTATGCTTCCGCTGACTATCATATTCTACAAAGGTAATCTCTGATTAAAATTTAGCATTTTGTTAGCTGGGTGATTCACATCAGAAATTCTCTTCTTGAATTTTTTAAAATTTTCTGATAAATCACATGGTGATGAATATGACGTTTTGTTATTTAAGATTCACTTGTTTCCCTTTTTGTGACTTCTTAAATTTCCCCTTCATCTGTTCTGATCAAATGTTGACTGATGACTATTGTTTTCTTGGATTCATGTCAGATATGGTATGGTGACTATCTTGATAATATGATGAGTTAATGATCGATGTTGAGTTATTTAATCTATGTATGCTTTTCATATATCATGAAGGGACTATATATATGACTAAATTGACTCTACATTGAAACATTCAGTGAAAGTAGATTGAAATCAGGAACTTTAAGTTTTTGTGATTTCATTATTGTTCATCTACAGTTTCTCTGAAGGCTCTAAATCTGGCTAGTATTCCTATCCACACTGGAGGAAGCAATTACAAGAAGTGGAGAAGAGAAATAGGGTAGCTGTTGACTCTGAATGAAATTGACATTGTACTTGACATGCCTCAACCACCAAAATTGACAGATAAGAGTACTAAGTCTGAGAAAAATGAGCATGAAAGGTGGACAAGAGCCAACAAAATTGCTCTTTCTATCCTTGAAAGTGGAATGACAGATACTGTGAGAGGGGGAATTAAGAAACAAGATCTTGCAAATGACTACCTCAAGGCCATTGAAAATAAGTTCAAAGAATCCGAGAAGGCGAAAATTAGTCAGTATATGTCTATGCTAACAACCTACAAGATTGATGGGAATGCTTCCATTAGGGACCACATCATGAAGATGACTGATGCTGCAGAGAAACTCAACTCTATGGATGTCAACATTGGGGAAAAACAGCTAGTCTTCATGATTCTAAAGGCACTTCCTACAGAGTACAGCCAGTTAAAGGTGTCCTACAATACTCAGGACAAAACATGGACTGTTGATGAGTTAAGAGCCCAGTGTGTTCAAGAGGAGACTCGGCAGAAACAGGAAAAAGGCAAGGAGGTTGAAGCTATCAATTTTGTGCAAGCTAGGAACAATGAGACCATTATTGCTTCTGGTAAGGCCTCTAAGTCTTTTGGCAAGTCTGCTAAAAATACTAAAGCCTTTAAATCTAACAATCTTAATGTCAAAATTAAGGATGTCTCTAAAATCAAGTGTCATCATTGCAAACTCAAGGGTCATTATAGAAAAGATTGTGAACAATTTAAGGACTGGCTGAAAAGTAAAGGTAGAACTGATGTCTATGTTTGTGTGGAGTCTAATGTGATTGAAATCCCTATAGATTCCTGGTGGTTTGACACTGGATCATCTGTGCACATTATAGATACATTGCATGGTTTTCAAAAACAAAAGCAACCAAGTAAAGATTCTTACAATGTTTTTGTAGGTGAAGGGACAAAAGTGAATGTAGAGGCCGTTGGGGTCATAAGACTTAAACTAAAATCGGGTTTTATACTGAAATTAAATGATGTGCTTTATGTTCCAGCTATGAGGAGAAACTTACTTTCAGCATCAAAATTAGTCAAACAAGGTTTTGCTTTTCTTGTGAATGATGACAGCATCAAATTTTTTAGAAAAAACAGATTGCATTCATTATTGGGGTCAGCATTTATGCATGATGAATTATGGAAATTGGAATGCATTGTTGATCAAACATCCTTACCTGTTATGAATGTTAATACTAAAGGGATGCATGAATCTGAAGTTTCTTATATTTTGTGGCATAAAAGGTAGGGACACATTTCAAAAGAAAGAGTTTTGCAGCTGTCTAAAACAAATTTGATCCCTTCACTTGATTTCAAATTAGTTCCTCAAGACTTGTAGCCTTTGTGAAGTCGGGGGTTTTCATAAGGTATTGACAATGACTTAAATTGATGAATTTCAACTTTTCCAGAGGCTGTTAAAAAGTCCAAGAAAACATGCACAACTCAGAACCTAAACATTGAAAATAATAAATTTACGTAAATGAAAAATCGTACCTCAGCTCCTTTCCAAAGTTGTTCGATGTCACTACAGCTCATGTCAAGGTTTACAAGATTCTTGAACTGAAAGTTGGATGGCCAAGACCTCAGGGGGCAATAATGCCAGAGGAGACACCTCAACTGAGAAGATGGGAACTTTTTTGGACTTTGATGGCCAAATGAATAATTATAAGCACTCCTACGGATCATGAGCAATCTTAGTTTTGTCAAGCTTCCAATCAATTATATTATTACACTCTGTGTACCGAGCCGTATGTCAAGCACACTGAAAAATCTATCATTTATGTCAAGTTGTCAACATGAACCTCAGACGTCCGGAAGAGTAATTAGGGTACTTGGTATTTATGTCTTGTGGCTGCAAAGTTATTACAGCTCTAAAAAGTGAGATTCTAATTTCTAAATTCATATGGAACAGAATTGGGCAATTAAAAACTTAATTATTCTAATTAATCTTGTTTTCATGAGCAATATAAATGTGTTGCAACTGAATTTTTCAATTTCAGCACATCGAGCCATTTCTCTTGTTCTAATTTTCAATTAACATTACAAGAAGCTCATCTCAACCTCTATCAATGTCAAATTGGATGACTCGCATTATCTGAATTGGCACTTCCAAATACAAGAAGCTCCTTTCCACCTTCACTGGGTTCAGTGTGTTGTGCGGAAACGCTAATTTGAAACCAATAAACTAATACGAAAAAATATGACAAAACAAACAATTAAAAATGACACAAAGATTTATACTAGTTCAGCGTAAACCTACATCTAGCGAGGAAGTTCCACTAATAAACATAAGGAAAAGGAGATTACAAAGAGTGCTCTCAAACTCAAATCCAAAGTACACCCAGATACACTCACAAATAGAAGAGGGAAAAAACGAATTAAAAGCAAAATATTTGTCTCTCTAATTGGTTTCACTCTTACAGAACCTTAAACGTCTCATCCAAATTGCACAATGCGAGGCTTTATATACAAGCATTAAAAAAACCTAGCATGTGATCCGCATATGCCAACTAAAGAGCCACAACAGTTTGAGTAATTAAGGGTACTTGGTATTTATGTCTAGTGGCTGCAAAGTTACTACAACTATACAAAGTGCTTATGATCGAGCTGCTAACTCAACTGAACTACAAATTGGATCACCGGAAAATGGTCTGACCGACACGAAGTCAATGAGCCAATGCAAATTAGATCATTACGTAAAGTACACTAACTTGGTTTTGAAACTCAGCAAATCTTAAATGACCCTTCTTTTTATTTATTATTAATTTTTACAGTAGAGCAACGTTGGTGGTTTAGGTAATTAGTTATTCGAGAAGAGGAAAATTTATAAGGATCGAATTCAAAACAAATCCGTAAGGATTAAATTCGCATCAAAGTGTATACGCATTATTATTTTTCATTATTGTAGTAAAGCGACATATGCAAATCCTATGAGTTTAATTTGTATGAACATGTTTTTTTAAAGTATAAATGATATTCTATACTATCTACACTTTTCCTTTTTGTTAAAGAAACCTCGACTGTGCGAGGTGAAATTTTATTGAAATAAAAGGCCAAATGCACCTAGTGTAACCAAACAAAAAAAGAAAAGAAAAGAAAAGAAGATATGCTTCACTAAGCGATATCGTTCAACTATGTTGAATCTTCACCTGCATACCTAACAACTTCTTTGTAAATCAGAAATATATTCTGATCTCGCTACTCACATGAAAAGTGAGTTAGAGTGATTCGAAATATCCTCGAGTTAAGTGTCAGCGTCTCACATATGTGTCATGTCTAACAGTATCGTTTGACTTCTAAACTACTGTCACGTTATTAATAGTACAACTCTGAAATCTTTCATATGCATGATGAGGATAATACGCGTTTTTTATTTAAAATATGAAAGTTGTTGTATGGTGTACCTTTTATTGCATTTTTGTTCGGATGTACCTTTCATTGTTTTTGTTCGAATTTGGGTGTGCCATGAAAGAGCAGAGGCAACAATTTTAGACAGATTCGATAATCCGACTTGGAAAAGACAAAAAATAAATTTGTTTGAGTTGGGCACAATCGTGCTGACCCATTTAACATGGTTAATAAGAGTTTGTGTTCCCATCCAACCCACCTAATTTGAAAGTGACATACATTTTAGCACGCTTACACAATTGGGTAATTAGATAACTTGTGTGTAATTATTTAAGTTGAATGTGAAATGATGGTTTAACCTTTTTTCTTTCATGTAAACTTTGAATACTTATTAGTAGCTAATAGTGACACCATGTGTTCATGTCGAGAAGCTTTTTCATGTGGCTGGCACATTATTCGGTACACAAAGAATTAATGATACAATTCGTTATAATTTTTTTTTTCAAGCTTCTAATCAATTATATTATTATACTCGATGTATCGAACCGTGTACCGAGCCGTGTACCAAGCACACTGAAAAATCTACCGTTTATGTCAACATGAACCTGAGACGTCCGGAAGAGTAATTAAGGGTACTTGCTATTTATGTCTTGTGGCTGCAAAGTTATTACAGCTCTACAAAGTGATATTCCAATTTCTAAATTCATATGGAACAGAATTGGGCAATTAAAAACTAATTTTTCTAATTAATCTTGTTTTCGTGAGCAACATAAATGTGTTGCAACTGAATTTTTCAATTTCAGCACATCGAGCCATTTCTCTCGTTCTAATTTTGAGTTAACATTACAAGAAGCTCATCTAAACCTCTGTCAATGTCAAATTGGATGACTCACATTATCTGAATTGGCACTTCCAAATACAACAAGCTCCTTTCCACCTTCACTACGTTCAGTGTGTTGTGCGGAAACACTAATTTGAAACCAATGAACCAATACAGAAAAATACGACAAAACAAACAATTAAAAATGACACAAAGATTTATACTGGTTTGGCGTAAGCCTACATCCGGTTCGGGGCAGAGAGAAAGTTCCACTAACAAACAAAAGGAAAAGGAGATTACAAAGAGTGCTCTCAAACTCAAACCCAAAATACACCCAGACACACTCACAAATAGAAGAGGGAAAAAACGTATTACAAACAAAATATTTGTCTCTCTACAACTACAACAATCTCTAATTGGTTTCACTCTTACAGAACCTTAAACGCAGCAGCTCCCCATTTTATTTCTCTCTTCCATTGGGTGTCGGCTCTTCTCTTTACTTTACACTAGTGCAGCTGCTTCTGTTCCCACCGTCTCATCCAAATTGCACAATGCGAGGCTTTATATACGAGCACTAAAAAGAACTAGCCTGTGATCCGCATATGCCAACTAAAGAGCCACAACAGTTTGGTTTTAGGTCCGCGTAGAAGGGGTCAAGACCCAACAGGACTGAGCCATCAAATCCAACACAGAGGGGATTATTCTCTTCAGTTTTCCTTTGCCCCATCAGGAAGTACCAATCTTTTAGAATACAAATCCTCTGCGTCAGAGGTATCACTTCCACTTTGTCCACCCTCGTTATAGCAACACCCCTCATGGTTCCTCTCAGAATGCGCAACTCTTACCAGTGATTTGCCAAAAGCACGAAGTTTGACTTCAGAATTCTCATGATGATAGTGTTGTTCTTGAAAGTGGAATTGACCCGGTTGTATCATGCTTCAATAATGCACCACCTCAAATTTGGGATAAAAGGGACCACACGGGCTTACAATTAGCTTCCTCTCACAATTGGCAAAAAAGAGATTATGCACCTCCTCACAATTGGCATAAAAGAGACAAACTCCACTCCTTCTGATGCGATGCTGCTGAACTGGTGCCCCAGAATCACATAATCTGACTCAAGTAACCTGCCCCTTGTGATGCTCAAATCAAGCAAATCAAAGCAGAAACCGCGCTCGCCATGCTCTCCTTTGAAGGTACAAAAACACAGAGCAGATAGATCAGATGAATAATGGGCATACTTGAACTTAGTAACACCGCACACTGCAAATCCCAAAATCTTATGATCCGAGACTGGTGGTAGATGCACAGTTACGGAAGATCTGCTACACTGATGTCTGAACCAATCTGAAAGTTTACTTCCAGGAAGATACATAAGCATGGAAAGAGGTTGCAGATTACCCTGCAGAATGAAAACACAGGTAAACTGGACTTGCATTAGATATGTTTCGTACTTTCGCACGTAGAGAGAGAGAGAGAGAGAGAGAGAGAGAGAGAGAGAGACCTGATGAGCTTCCACAATATCTTCAAATAGATTTTGCACCAGCTGGAAGCAGTTTGAAAATGTCAAGTAAAGATTCTTGGAAAAAAAAACTTGCTTGATCTTGAAACAGCTTCCAAAGCTGTGCAATCATGGGCATCTACGAACCTTATAGTAGATGAAATCTCTGGTATTGATTTCAGTCCCTTGCAACCTTCCAATTTGAGACTTGTTAACCAATGAAGCCAATTCATTTCTGCAGGCAAGCTCTCAAAATTGTTTCTGCAGAGTTCTAATGTATTCAATAATGATAAATGAGCAATACCCAATAATTCCGACACCTCAAACTTTGGGCAACCAGAAAGACTAAGATAGTGAAGGGACTTGAGATCACAAATGCTGCTTGGGAGACTTGAGTTTTCTGCAATCTCTTAGGTTCAACGTAACAAGTGCTGGAAGATTTCCAAAACAGTAAGGCCCGTGAGTTTACTAATTGACGACGGCAGTTCCTTAATTGCAGTCCCATCTAAGTATAACTCTGATAGATTCTCCATAGCATCTGAAATCTCTGGAAACTTCTCAAGGTTTGAGCAACCAGAAAGATTAAGGGTTTGAAGAGATCCCATATGAATGCTGCTTGGCAGGCTCTTGAGTTCTTGACACCCAAATAGGTCCAAAACAGTAAGGCCCGTCAGTTTGTTAATTGACGAAGGTAGTTCTTTAATGGCAGTCCCATCTAAATATAACTCTGATAGATTCTCCATAGAATCTGAAATCTCTGGAAACTTCTCAAGGTTTGAGCAACCAGAAAGATCAAGGGTTCGAAGAGATCCCATGTGAATGCTGCTTGGCAGGCTATTGAGTTCTTGACACCCAGATAGGTCCAAATGCGTAAGGCCCGTGAGTTTATTAATTGACGAAGGCAGTTCCTTAATCGCAGTCCCATCTAAATAAAGCTGTGATAGCTTCTCCATAACATCTGAAATATCTGGAAACTTCTCCAAGTTTGAGCAACCAGAAAGATTAAGGGTTAGAAGAGATCCCATATGAATGCTGCTCGGCAGGCTCTTGAGTTTTCGACACCCCGATAGGTCCAAAACAGTAAGGCCCGTGAGTTTATTAATCGATGAAGGCAGTTTTTTAATGGCAGTCCCACCTAAATAAAGGTTTGATAGCTTCTCCATAACATTTGAAGTATCTGGAAACTCCTCAAAGTTTGAGCAACCAGAAAGATAAAGGGTTTGAAGAGATCCCACATGAATGATGCTTGTCAGGCTCTTGAGTTCTTGACACCCAGATAGGTTCAAAACAATAGGGCCCATGAGTTTATTAATTGACGAAGGCAGTTCTTTAATGGCAGTCCCATCTAAATATAACGCTGATAGATTTTCAATAATATCTAAAATCTCTGGAAGCTCCTCAAGGTTTGAGCAACCAGAAAGATTAAGGATTTGAAGAGATCCCATATAAATGCTGTTGGGCAGGCTCTTGAGTTCTCGACACCAAGATAGGTTCAAAACAGAAAGGCCCGTGAATTTGTTAATTGACGAAGGCAGTTCTTTAATGGCAGTGCTATCTAAATATAACCCTGATAGATTCCCCATAACATCTGAAATATCCGGAAACTTCCCAAGGTTTGAGCAACCAGAAAGACGAAGGGTTTGAAGAGATCCCATATGAATGCTGCTCGGCAGGCTCTTAAGTTCTTGACACCCATATAGGTCCAAAACAGTAAGGCCCGTGAGTTTATTAATTGACGAAGGCAGTTCTTTAATCGCAGTCCCATCTAAATAAAGCTTTGATAGCTTCTCCATAACATCTAAAATATCTGGAAATTTCTCAAGGTTTGAGCAACCAGAAAGCTTAAAGGTTTGAAGGGATCCCATAAGAATGCTGCTCGGCAGGCTTTTGAGTTCTCGACAGCCTGTTAGGTCCAAAATTGTAAGGCCCATGAGTTTATTAATTGATGAAGGCAGCTCTTTAATTGCAGTCCAATCTAAATAAAGCTTTGACAGCTCCTCCATAACTTCTGAAATCTCTGGAAACTTCTCAAGGTTTGAGCAACCAGAAAAATTAAGGGTTCGAAGAGATCCCATATGAATGCTGCTCGGCAGGCTCTTGAGTTCTCGACAGCCTTGTAGGTCCAAAACAGTAAGGCCCGTGAGTTTATTAATTGACGAAGGCAGTTCTTTAATGGCAGTCCCACCTAAATAAAGGTTTGATAGCTTCTCCATACCATCTGAAATATCTGGAAACTTCTCAAAGTTTGAGCAACCAGAAAGACGAAGGGTTTGAAGAGATCCCATCTGAATGCTGCTCGGCAGGCTCTTGAGTTCTTGAAACCCAGATAGGTCCAAAACAGTAAGGCCCGTGAGTTTAATAATTGACAAAGGCAGTTCTTTAATGGCAGTCCAACCTAAATATAACTCTGATAGATTCTCCATAACATCTGAAATATCTGGAAATTTCTCAAGGTTTGAGCAACCAGAAAGCTTAAAGGTTTGAAGGGATCCCATATGAATGCTGCTCGGAAGGCTTTTGAGTTCTCGACAGCCTGTTAGGTCCAAAATTGTAAGGCCCGTGAGTTTATTAATTGATGAAGGCAGCTCTTTAATTGCAGTCCCATCTAAATAAAGCTTTGACAGCTTCTTCATAACTTCTGAAATCTCTGGAAACATCTCAAGGTTTGAGCAACTAGAAAGATCAAGAGGTTGAAGAGATCCCATATGAATGATGCTCGGCAGGCTCTTGAGTTTTTTACAGTCTCGTAGATTCAATATAGCAAGGTTTTTCAGAGCTGAAATGGATAGGTCAACCTCAGATAAACTTGTACAACCTTCTAGATTTAGTTCCTCAAGACTTGTAGCCTTTGTGAAGTCGGGGGTTTTCTTAAGGTATTGACAATGACTTAAATTGATGAATTTCAACTTTTCCAGAGGCTGTTAAAAAGTCCAAGAAAACATGCAGAACACATCTCAGAACCTAAACATTGAAAATAAATGTATTTACGCAAATGAAAAATCGTACCTCAGCTCCTTTCCAAAGTTGTTCGATGCAACTATTGCTCATGTCAAGGTTTACAAGATTCTTGAACTGAAAGTTGGATGGCCAAGACTTGAGGGGGCAACCACGCCAGATGAGACACCTCAACTGAGAACATTGGAACTTTAAGTCCGCAATCCAGCGTTTTATGAAGCAATCATGTGGAGCTCGATGGTCAAATGAATCCCCGAATGCAAGCTCATCTTCTGCTTCACTTGAAGTTTGACTGTCAAATGAAACCTCGGATACAAACCCATACTCGTTAAAGTAACCATCATGGATCATGAGCAGTCTTAGTTTTGTCATACTAACAAAAGCTTCAGTATTTGAGCATCCCTCTTTAAAGAATGCTGAATCCAGGATTATGCCTTCAACTGCTTCTGTAGCCTGGATAAACCAACAATGTAAATTAAAGTGAAGGAAAACACCAAGAACCTTATTGAATATTTTAAACAATGCATGTTTGCTATAAAATAGATTTTGGTCGAAAGCTGAAGCTTTCTACGAAACATTGCATAAGACAAAGATCTCACTGTATTTTGAGTCAGCACATGATGAACATCTTCATAACTCCACAACCTACTTCTTCTCCCAGGCTCTTTGATAAATTCTTGGCGAACGATTTCCCGACCCATTTCCTCTAGTAAATCATGCATATCCAGTGTCCCCCACTCTGAGACAGATATGAGAGCTCGATCGATTAGAACTCTTATTCCAGTATGGGGATAGAAGCCACAACTGTCCAGACTTTTTTTTGCAGAGTCTATATTCATTCCTTTCAAGAAACATGCAATATCTAGAAAGATGTTCTTCTCTGTTTCATCTAGTCCATCAAAGCTTGTTTTAAGCACATCATGAATTCCCTTTTGCGGGATTTTCCTTATTTTTTCCAACACATCTTCCCACTCGCACACAGTTTTGTTATGAAGAAAAGCTCCCAACACTTTGAGTGCTAAAGGCAGACCTTGAGCATATTGTACGACACCCCTTGAGAGCTGATCATAAACTCTGGTGGGTTGCTTTGTTCTGAAGGCATACTGGTTGAAGAGTTTAAGAGCTTCTGGCTCACTTAAGTTCTCGGGCATATATACAGCACCAGCTCCACTTAATAATTGTTTATCTCTAGTTGTTATAATGACCCGACTTCCATCGCCAAATGAATGCTGCTTTCCAAGTAAGGATTCGATTTGGGATAATTCATCAACGTCATCAAGAACAATGAAAACTTTTTTCCTTTGTAGCTTTTCCATTATCACTCTGGAACCACGATCCAACGTGCCTAAACCCTGCACCTTTTCCTTCAAGATTCTGGAAAGAAGCACTTCCTGCATATGTACTGCACCATTATTCGAGAAGCCTTCCTTGACATTTTCGAGAAAGCAGCAAGCTTCAAATTGACAAGCGATTTCATCATAAACAGCGCGAGCGATGGTGGTTTTGCCTATACCTCCCATACCCCATATTCCAACAGTGAAAACATCATTCACCCCGGGACGTAATAGTGAATTCACTTTATCTATGTGGTAATCCATTCCAACCAAGCCATTATCTTTGCTTGACGAGACTTGGATCAATCTCTTAAATATGTCATCCACAATTTCCTCAATAAGCTTGGCATCATCCCTGTGTAATATGAAAAACAGCACCGAATTAAACTAATTGCTATAAAAATCCCAATTCAAAAGTAATTAAGAATATAATTGAACAGTAATTACTCGTATTTTCGCGAATCCCAGCCGGATCTATTGGCAGCTCTGGTTAGCGCGGACCTCCAGCTCTCCACCTCTTCCATGTCGGCGTTAGATTCGCGTTCGTGTTGAGCAAAAGCTTCATCAAAACTTTTCTTTTGCTTACGAACTTCAGATGGATCAACTTCGTAGAAAATCGGCACCACTATCTGATTCTTTGCATCCATGCACGCCAGGATTTTGACCAGTTCTTTCAAGCACCAAGTCGAAGAAGCGTAGTTCTGGGAGAAAACCACAATCGAAAGCCTCGACTCTTCGATAGCTGAAAGTAGTTCCGAAAGGTCGTCGCCTTTTCTGAGCTTTTCGGCGTCGATGAAGGTGTTGATTGCCTTCAGACCCAGAGCTCCGTAGAGATGGCCGACAAAGATCTTGCGAGTGTCTTCGCCTCTGAAATTCAGGAAGACGTCGTATTTCCATGAGGAAGACGAAGAAGCAGCCATTGACATCTGACAGGGACAGTATCCACAGCAGATGGGCAGCTACCGACTCGCCTAATGAAATGTAAAAGCTGCAATGCCCGATTGAGCGTCAGCTTTTGGAGTTGGGAGTTAAACGATCGGCTGGAAAAATTGTACCCAAAGATATGATTCTGTTTGGCTCACCGGTGCGGCGATGTTGGGTTCGTGGAGGATGATCGAGCATTCGTGTCCTGCACTTTTTGGGCTGTCTTTGTTTATCTCTTGCATCTGTTGGAGGTGCTGTGTTGGGAGTTTTTTTGCTTGACCTTATCTTCTTCTGGATCCCTGCGTCTGTTCATCCGTTTGGCTCACCAGTGCGGCGATGGGGACGACGACTTCAACAGTTTCTCTGCTGCTAGGTCTTGTTCTTCTTTGAGCTTTGTTTCTGTTTGGGCATACTCTCCGTTTTTCGGGCCTCTGTTTCGTTTCTCGTGTTTTTTTGTTTTTTTGTTTTAAAGAAATATTAATGGAATGTTCACTTGACCAAAACCAAGAAAAAAAAAAAAGGAAATGTTAAGAAAATTAAATTTGTAAATTAAATTTTGTATTTGTAGATGATTAGATTATTTAATGATGTTTTTAATTGATGATATATTATTTAGTTTGTAAATTTGATTTAAAATTTTAATTTTCTTAACATTATTCAAAAAAAATTAATTCTATAAAATTTAAAAGAAGAAAATTGTAAAATGGTCTAGAAGTCAATGAGTCAACGAAAATGAGTTTCTTTTTAATAGGTGGTTTCCTAGCACTATCCCAACAAAAACAAATTGTAATTCTATAAACACACATTGAAATTAATTTACGACAAAAAAAATAAAATAAAATAAAAACCCATTGCAGGATTTATAGCGGTGGCACACTACAACAACAGGGCTTCTCACCCTGTGCACTCCATCCTTTCACACCAACCCTCCGAAATAAAAACCCATTGCAGGAGAAAAATAAAAAATGTAGCCTAAGAAAGTCAATGAGTCGATGACGAGAATAATGTGCGTTTTTCTATTAAAAATATGAAAGTTGTTGGATGACGTATCTTTTATTGTATTTTTTTTATTTTTATAAAATAATTAGTTGGTAGCTTTATTATAGCAGTTCACTAATTCAAAGACCGAAAAGACTTTCAAAAGCATTTCGCCCTTCCTTTGATCATCATCGTGCGATTCATCAGTATCAAAAATTGAATATAAAATTTGTCATGTGAAATACAAGCTTGAAAATCGTCTCAATCACTAAACCATCATGTGGTGGTTTTTTCTTACCTTTCATTGTTTTTGTTCGAATTTGCGTAGAAAGTGCCAAGAAAGAGTAGAGGTAACAATTTTCGATAGATTTGACAATCCGACTTGAAAAGGGCAAAAAATAAATTTGCTTCAGTTGGGCATAATCAAGTTGACCCATTTAAAACGGTTACTAAGAGTTTGTGTTTCCATCCTAATCCGAAAGTGACGTACACTTTAGCACGCTTACACAATCGCGTAATTAGGTAACTCTTGTGCAAATCATTTAAGTTGAACGCCAAATGATAACTTTAATCTTTTCCTTTCATGTCAATTTTGTATTCTTATTAATAGTGACACCTTTGGGTTGTGTTCATGTCGAGAAAATTTTTCGTGTGGCCAGCATATTACTGGGTACACCAAAGAATCATAATACAACTCGTTAAAATTTTATTTTTCAAATTTTCAACCAATTATATTATTAAATTTGGTGTACCGAGCCGTGTGGCTAGCACACTGAAAAATCTCTCGTACATGTCAACGCAAACCTGAGACATTTGGAAGAGTAATTAAGGGTACTTAGTATTTATGTCTTGTGGCTGCGAAGTTACTACAACTCTTTCAGCACATCGAGCTATTTCTCTTGTTCTAATGTTGAATTAACATTACAACAAGCTCCTCTCCACCTCTGTCAATGTCAAATTGGACGACTCAAATTGTTTGAATTGGCACTTCCAAATACAACAAGATCCTCTCCACCTTCACTGGGTTCAGAGTGTTGTGTGCAGAAGCGCTAATTTGAAACCATTAAACTAATACGAAAATATATGACAAAACAAACAATTCAAAATGACACAAAGATTTATATTAGTTCGGCGTAAGTCGACATCCAATTCGGAGACAACAAGGAAGTTACACTAATAAACAAAACGAGATTACAAAGAGTGTTTAATCTCTCAAACTCAAACACAAAATACACCCAAATACACTCACAAATAGAAGAGGCAAAAAACGAATTACAAACAAAATATTTGTCTCCCTACAACTACAAGAATCTCTAATTGGTTTCACTCTTACAGAACCTTAAATGCAGCAGTTCCGAATTTTATTTCTCTCTTCTATTGGGGCGTCGGCTCTTCTCTTTCCCTCTCACTAGTGCAGCTGCTTCTATTCTCACCCTCTCGCCCAAAGTGCACAATGCGAGATACACGAGCAGTAAAAAGACCTAGCATGTGATCCGCATATGCCAACTAAAGAGCCACATCAGTTTGGGTTTAGGTCCGCGTAGAAAGGGTCGAGACCCAATAGAACTGAGCCATCAAATCCAACACACAGGAATTATTCTCTTCAGTTTGCCTTTTGCACCGTCAGGAAGTACCAATCTTTTAGGATATAAATCCTCCGCGTCAGGGGTATCACCTCCACTTTGTTCAGCCTCGTTATAGCAACAGCCCTCACGGTTCTTCTTAGAATAAGCAAATTAGATCATTACGTAAAGTACACTAATCTGGTTTTGAAACTCTGCAAATCTTAAAATGACCCTTTTTTTTTTAATTTATTATTGATTTTTACAGTAGAGCAACGGTGGTGGTTTAGGTAATTAGTTATTAGAGAAAAGGAAAATCTGTAAGGATCGAATTAACATCAAATTCGTAAGAATCGAATTCGCATCAAAGTGTACACGCATTATTGTTTTTTGTCACTGTGGTAAAGTGTCATCTGCAAGTCCCATGAGTTTAATTTGTATGAATATGTTTTTTTTAGTATAAATGATATTCTATACTAATCTACACTTTTCCTTTTTGTTAAAGAAACCTCGATTGTGCAAGGTGAAATTTTATTGAAATAAAAAGGCAAATGCACCTAGTGTAACTAAACAAAAAAAAAAAATGATATTCTACACTAAGCGATATAGTTCAACTATGTCGAATCTGCACTTGCATACCCAACAACTTCTTTGCAAATCGAAAATATCTTCCGATCTCCCTATTCAGATCACAAGTGAGTTAGAGTGATTGGAAATATTCCTAGTTAAGTGTCAGCTTCTCACATTGTGTCATATCTAATAGCATCGTTTGGATTCTAATCTATTGTCATGTTAGTAACGGTATTACTCTGAAATCTTTCATATGTATGATGAGGATAATATGTGTTTTTCTTATTAAAAAATATGAAAGTTGTTGGATGATGTACCTTTTATTGTATTTTTGTTCGGATGTCGCTTTCATTATTTTTGTTCGAATTTGGGTAGAAAGTGCCAAGAAAGAGTCGAGGCAACAACTTTAGACAGATTCAACAATCAAACTAGAAAAAGACAAAATATAAATTTGTTTGAGTTGGGCATAATCGTGTTGACCCATTTAACATGGCCAATAAGCGTTTGTGCTTCCATCCAACCCAGCTAATCAGAAAGTGACGTACAGTTTAGCATGCTGACACAATTGCATAACTAGGTAACTTGTGTGCAAGTCATTTAAGTTGAACGTGAAATGACAAGTTTAACCTTTTTCTTTCATGTAAAGTTTGTATTCTTATGAGTAACTAATAGTGACACCTTTGGGTTGTGTTCATGTCGAGAAGGTTTATAGTGTGACCGGCACACTACTTGGTAAACCAAGAATCATGATATAATTTGTCAAAATTTTTCTTTTCAAGTTTTCAACCAATTATATTATTAAACGTGATGTAACGAGCTGTGTGCCCAACATACACTGAAAGATCTCTCATTCATGTCAACACGAACCTTGAGACATCTGGATGAGTAATTAAGGGTACTTGGTATTTATGTCTTGTGGCTGCAAAGTTCCTACAACTCTACAAAGTGCTTAGAAAATTTGAAGACAAACACGTCCTCCTTATTCTAAATTCATATGGGACGGAATTGGGCAATTAAAAACTTAATTATTCAAATTTATCCTGTTCTGATGGGCAACATAAATGTGTTGTTTGCAACTGAATTCTTCAATTTTAGCACACCGAGCTATTTCTCTTGTTCCAATGTTGAATTAACATTACGAGAAGCTCCTCTCCATCTCCGTCGATGTCAAATTGGATGACTCAAATTATCTGAATTGGCACTTCCAAATACAAGAAGCTCCTCTCCATTTTCACAAGGATTCAGAGTGTTGTGCAGAATTGCTAATTTGAAATCAATAAACTAATATGGAAAAATATAACAAAACAAACAATTCAAAATAACACAAAGATTTATACTGGTTGGGCATCAGCCTACATCTAGTTCAGGAAGAGCGAGGAAGTTTCACTAATAAACAAAATGAGATTACAAAGAATGCTGTGAAACTCAAATCCAAAATACACCCAATTACACTCACAAATAGAAGAGGGAAAAAAAGAATTAGAATAATGCATTTTTTATTTATTTATTGTTAAACGATATATTTTATTAAATTAGATGTTAGATTAAAAAATCGATAAAATTCAATCTACACTGTGGTGTAAAGAAAACATTCCTCTTGTTCCAATGAAATAAAAAGCCACTTGCATGCGTGTTTTTCTATTAAAAATATGAAAGTTGTTGGACGATGTACCGTTTATTGTGTTTTTGTCCAGATGTAGCTTTCATTGTTTTTGTTCGAATTTGGGTAAAAAGTGCCAAGAAAGAGTAGAGGTAACAATTTTAGAGAGACTCGACAATCCGACTTGAAAAAGACAAAAAATAAATTTGTTTGAGTTGGGCACAGTCGTGTTGACCCATTTAACATGGTTAATTAACGTTTGTGTTTCCATCAAACCCACCTAATGCGAAAGTGATATGCACTTTAGCACGCTACATAATCGCGTAATTAGGTAATTCGTGTGCAAATCATTTAAGTTAAACGTGAAATGATAAGTTTAATTTGTTTCTTTCATGTAAACTTTGTATTCTTATGAGTAACTAATAGTGACGCCTTTGGGTTGTGTTCATGTCGAGAAATTTTTTCGTGTGTCCGGCACACTGCTTGGTACATTAAGAATCATAATATAATTTGTTAGAATTTTTTTTTAAAGCTTTCAACCAATTATATTATTAAATTTGGTGTACCAAGCCGTGTGCTATCAAACTAAAAAAAATCTCCCGTTCCTGTCAACATGAATCTAAGACATCTAGAAGAGTAATTAAGGGTACTTGGTATTTTTGTCTTGTGGCTGTTTGAAACACGTCCTCCATATTCTAAAGGTTTGTTATACTAAAACCCCATACATAGTTGAATGTACCTCACATACTTAATATACCCCACATTTGCTTTTTTAATTAAAATGTATCTTAATACACCCCACATACTTTCTCACAATACCCTCACACCCCAACTTTCAACATACACCGTAAATTCCCTACATAAACCCCACATTTTTTACATACACCCCACACTCTTCGCATCTTAAGTGCAAATACATAATATCAACCAAAAATCTTACTTGTTTCTTCGAATAGGTGGTTTCTATGTTATTTCTCGTTGCTTTAAAAAAATAAGCATATAGATTTGAGAATCCACCATTAATGGAAAAAAATATTTTACAATCCATCACTTTGTAACAAAAAGGGATCTAGAAATGCAGAACATAATGATCCTGCATTAACTTCATGAATTCTATTTTTGAATTGCTTCATACTTTTCCAGAAGCTAGCTTACTCTTTAATAATGAAAAAACCATGAAAAATTTCGGCAAAAAACTACAGAAAACTACTATAATATTTCGCATGAGATTGTCTAAACCTTTTAAAATTTGCTACTTCCCTCCATTGCTTTACAAAATTCTAACCACATCAGAAGAAATAAAACATTAATATTAGTTTCCTCCCCTACCATTAGAAATTAATTACTGTGAAACCATGTTTACCCAATTTTTTTATTTATTAAAACCACTAATAAAATAAGGGAATAAAGCATATATAAAAGATTGTTGTTGTATGAAACATTCCGAGGTATTTAAAGGGTCTAACAGAAAGTAAGCCCAAACTAATCTTAAAAATCTGCAAATTGACAATTGTATGCTATTTGTACAAGTCTAATAAGAACGATTTTTTTTATTTTTAATTATATATGATTCTTGTGACAAAGTTACAGGTTTTTGACGAATAAGCTAGCATGTCTCATTGCCAAACTTGAGACAGCAATTTAACACGGTAAATTGTTACATCTAACGGAGGAAGGTAATAGTGGTTTTGAGAGTTGAAGAAGATAATTAATCTTAGGATATACATGTTAAAAGTAATTTTGGGTGTATTTAGAGTTTTTTTAATTTTATTTTTAAAACTTTATGAGGTCGAAATTGTCATTCACATTAAGGTATATAACTTATTAAATATTAAATTTTAAAATGTGGTGTATTCAACATAATGTGGGGTGCTAATAAAAAAAACCCTATTCTAAATTCATATGGGAACGGAATTGGGCAATTAAAAACTTAATTATTCTATTTACTTCTGATGGGCAACATAAATTTGCTTGCAACTGAATTCTTCAATTTCAGCACATCGAGTTGAATTAACATTACAACAAGCTTCTCTCAACCTCTGTCAATGTCAAATTAGATGACTCAAATTGTCTGAATTGGCACTTCCAAATACAACAAGCTTCTCTCCACTTTCACTGGGGTTCAGAGTTGTGCGGAAGTGCTAATTTGAAACCAATAAAATAATACGGAAATATATGACAAAACAACCAATTCAAAATGACACAGATTTATACTGATTCTGTGTAAGCCTACATCCAGTTCGAGAACAGCGAGGAAGTTCCACTGATAAACAAAACAAGATTACAAAGAATGATGTCAAACTCAAACCCAAAATACACCCAAATACACTCACAAAAAGAAGAGGGAAAAAACGAATGGATACAAAATATTTGTCTCTCTGCAACTACAACAATCTCTAATTGGTTTCACTCTTACAAAACCTTAAATGCAGCAGCTCCCAATTATTTCTCTCTTCTATTGGGTTTCGGCTCCTCTTTCCGCCACACTAGTGCAGCTGCTTCGGTTCTCAACCTCTCGTCCAAATAGGGTTTGGGTTTGAGTGGTGGCAGCGACACTGCAACAATAGGGCTTCTCACCCTGTGCACTCTTATCCTTCCACACCAACCCTCCGAAATAAAAAAAAAACCCATTGCAGGAGAAAAAATGTAGCCTAAGAAAGTCAATGAGTCGATGATGAGAATAATGCGCGTTTTTTTATTTTGTTTATTTTTTTTTAAATGATAGATTTGTTAGATTATATGGTAAATTAGACCATATCTAATTAAAAATGGTCATAGCTACTTTTAGAATTATAGCCTTGTAAAATATTATTTTTAAATAAATGGTATCAGATCATACTCATCTACAATCTCCAAGGCTAAACATAGCCCGCTCAATAATTTATTAGTTTTAAGTTTATACTTTAAATTTAATTGTTAATTTAACTAAACTACTGTTTGACGTTTTCAAATTAGCCGTTGAATTTGAATCAATTATTTCAAGTGAGGAGATGGGGTCCCAAAAAAGGCTATATTTGGTCATCTTGATGCTCATTTAGCCAAAAAGTGGTCTGGTGGGCTCAATAGGTTATAGTCCAACCATCGATTGGAGATAGATTTTTGAACAAATCAAACCATTTTATAGCTTTTGAACCTTTAGCCCTCTTCATTGAAAATGATTCTAAAGAGCCAACAAAGTTTAAATCTACTCCGTAGTATAAGAGCAACATTTTTCTCTTCCACTATAATAAAAGCTACTTGCATGCGTGTTTTTCTATTAAAAATATGAAAGTTATTGAATTATGTACCTTTTATTGTATTTTTGTTCGGACGTACCTTTCATTGTTTTTACTCGAATTTAGGTAGAAAGTGCCAAGAAAGAGTAGAGGTAACAATTTTAGACAGATTCAACAATCCAACTTGGAAAAGACAAAAAATAAATTTGTTTGAGTCGGGCATAATCGTGTTGACCCATTTAACATGGTTAATAAGAGTTTGTGTCTCCATCCAACCCACCTAATCTGTAAGTGACGCACATTTTAGTACGCTTTACATAATTGCATAATAAAATAACTTGTGTGCAATTCATTTAAGTTGAAAGTAAAATGAGAAGTCTAACCTTTTTCTTTCATGTAACCTTTGTATTCTTATGAGTAATTAACAGCGGCGCCTTTGGATTGTGTTCATGTTGAGAAATTTTTTCGTGTGGCCAGTACAATACTCGAACATCAAGAGTCATGATACAATTCATTAAAAAAAATTGAAGTTTTCAACAAATTATATTATAAAACTTGATGTATTGAGCCGTGTGCCAAACACACTAAAAAATCTCTCGTTCATGTCAACACGAAGAGTATATGAGACATCTGGAAGAGTAATTAAGGGTACTTGGTAGTTGGTATTGATGTCTTGTGGTTGCAAAGTTACTACAGCTCTACAAAGTGCTTAGGACATTTGAAAACAATGCAGAAACACGTCCTCCATATTCTAAATTTGTATGGGACGGAATAATTGGGCAATTAAAAACTTA